>NC_037679.1:117220229-117220488 GCF_003255815.1 Theropithecus gelada | reverse complement strand
TTCCAAGTCTTTGCTATTGTGAATAGTGCCGCAATAAACATACGTGTGCATGTGTCTTTATAGCAGCATAATTTATAATCCTTTGGGTATATCCCCAGTAATGGGATGGCTGGGTCATATGGTACATCTAGTTCTAGATCCTTGAGGAATCGCCATACTGTTTTCCATAATGGTTGAACTAGTTTACAATCCCACCAACAGTGTAAAAGTGTTCCTATTTCTCCACATCCTCTCCAGCACCTGTTGTTTCCTGACTTTT